>NW_026262593.1:72271821-72291821 GCF_021869535.1 Mytilus californianus | reverse complement strand
GCTGCCTTGACTTTACAATTACAAAAATGGAGGATTTTGTAGTGTTGAAGCAGATTTGTTAGTAGAATTAATTGCATCCAAGTAAGAAGGTATGGCGTTATTGATAATATCCAGAGAGTCAAATTTATCCTGCAGTTCATTGGTCATTACATAATTTGTTGAAAATATAATTTACAAATAAATCAATTTTACTGCCATTGACATTTATGAGACTAGTTGTGTTGTAAAGGTTGACTTCATATTTCAGTTGTGAGACAATTTGACCATTCAATTTGCGGTTGTATATATGAAAGCAATGATCTACAGTAACATCAGTTGAGTCAAGACCTCTTTGTTCTGTATATGCAAAATTGTTGGTAAAGTTACTTGACTTGAAATACTTTAGAAAGTCATTTTTTGTCACCTCAAATGTTGCTGTACGAAACTCAGTCACAAAATTTTTGCCAGGTTTCATTTCATATTTGATATGTTGTTTTTGACAAGCATCTTGTTTTTTTGTCCAGAGCCTTTGAACGATTAGGTGAGTTTGATTTATTTCTTGTAAAATATTATCTATAACCTGTTTTGAGGTGTCTAATTAAGTTGACCACTTGAGATTGTCAGTTGATTCAGATTTTGTAAATGTTGGTTCCAAAGCCATGTTGAGAATGAGATGTGGCTAACTGAAGACAATAAAATGAGTTTCAAGAGTTTATTTGGAGTGAATAACCAGTCGTGGATGATCCCATTATTGGTTATCACTTTAACGCTTCCAACAGTCTTTTATGATCAGGTTTGTAATTTTTCTAAGCCAGACTTTTGCCAGATTAACGTTGGGATGAATGCCGTTTTTGTATAGAGTGAAGTTATTATTTTGTCTCGGAGAGAACCTTTTTTATTAAGAGTTTTTCTCTTGATTATGCGAGATGTCGACTGAAAAAATAGGTGATGAATTTGTATGGAGCTGAGTGTTCAATTCTTTGATATGGAGGTTTAATTTTACCACTTGTGAAAGTTGATCGTCTTGTGGATTGAAAGTGGATGACTGATGATGCTTTTGATATTAACTCCTCTCGATAATAGAGTATACCGGTATTTCATAGAAGGTGAGATGAGATTTCGGGTATTTAGCAAGTAATGTTATATATTTGTTGTGAATGTAAAATATTGATTTTAATATATCATGTATATTTTTCGTTGGTATAACAAGTGAAATAAATAGACGTTGGTAGGCCATTAAATCGCAAGTGCCTAACCAGATGTAGAAATGTACGCTGTCAAGACGCTCAACAATATTTTCTATTTTGGATTCAAGCCAGGTGTATCCTCTCAGAGTAGATCTGCCTCTATCGCAATGCCAGTTAATATCGTGTTTGAATTCAGATTCAGCATGTGCTTTTAAATAATTTCCTTTGCTGTCAGATATAATTATTGGGTTTCTAGTTTTGTCAGATTTGACTTAAGGTATTTTCCTTATAAGATATTGTTCAAGCTTCTTTTCGGACATCGACTTGATTTATTTGTAATACAAAATTATTTAAAAAGTTAAATATATCAGTAAAAGATTGTTTATATAGACGATGAGCAAGATCTATACACAATAGATAAAAAAGTTTATATATCTAAGATTGCAGACAATAAAAGTAAGAATGATTCTGTATTCGTCAGATGTCGAGAACGGCAGGACGAGTAGCCAGGGAAGATAAATGTATTATAAATGTTCAAGTCACTATTCCCTTTTTCTTAGTAATGTAATTCAGTTTCAGATAGAATTATTTACGAAAGTTGTAAGAATGTTTGTCCACTTTGTTTTCCGCAAGCAAAAGGCGAGTGTGGTTGGCGGTCCGAGCGAAAATGCTATGTGACAATCATCACAGTTTAAACATTTTTAGGAATATTTGGTTGACGGATTTTGTATATATACAATATGCTAATGTTTTATGCACTAAAATGAATATAGAAAGTAAAATAACAAAAATACCGAGCTCCGAGAAAAAATCAAAACAGAAAGTCCCTAATCAAATGGGAAAATTAAAAGCTCGAATACATTAAACGAATGGATAACAACTGCCATATTTCTGACTTGTAAATGACGCGTAGTTAGCAACTAAAATCTAAAAATTCTTTCAAATTCTTCCTCTCAACTTTTTCTTGCAACTATGCTCGTTCTCGCTCATGCAGACAATCAATTATGTTCCACCTTTAGATATCGTGACGTCTGATTTTTTAATTCGGTTCAGTATTTTGAATTTAAAGAAGAAATTTTTGCACTCTGAGTTGAGACCGACAACAAATTTTAATAACTGTAAAACTTTCTTGTTGTCATGTTTAATGATTGTATCATACAATCCATCATGAGTTACCAAATTCTAAATATCAATATATTTAAATATAAAGTACAAACATGGCCATTGTTAATCTATGATATCATAACGAATTGTTTCAGTTTGAAAGTATACACATACTGCTTCATTTTGAAACGTTTCAGAACTTGACCTTTTTTGAAATACTCAGACTTGACGAATTAATATTTGTTATAATATGCAAGGCATGCTAGCTGTTCGTTTTTTAATAGTGTACTCGATATCTTGTTTTCTATATTTTAAACGGCAGATAAGACGATCTTTTGTATTTCAATCAAAGTTAACTGCGAACTGCATTTTTTCATGAGAAACAAAGACATTCTAAAACATTTTATCAATCGATGCAAAGCGAACCTGCTCGCAAATTAATGGTCTAGATACATTGGAGCTCCAAACTCCAACCTACATGTAGGTACTCAAATAGGTTGTCAAGCAAAATACATATAAAATACGTATGATACGAATATGAGTCAATTAGTACATACCGTGTTTCTGGAATAATCTTTAGCAATCCTCGAGACCAATATATTTGATAGTCAGAAACACAAAAAGTTCGACAGATTTGAGGTTACAGGGCCAAGGAGCCCAGAAATATAAAACGCCCTGTAACCAAAAAATTAACCACGTACAACAAAAAGATAGTGTGACGTCTGATTATCAGGTTTACACACAACATTGAGTTAAACATTCATCAAGGCAGAGTATGCAAACACTTATTAAATTAATGAACATTTTATCACGTCCCCCTTTTTAGATTGCTGCACCTCCGACTGAATTTTCATCGAATCTATTCTGAACTAACTCGACGGGTACTAACTGTTTTGATTCGAGCCCAACTGTGTAGACAAAACGCCCGTCTTGTGTATTGAATTATAATCATGTTATCTATGATCAGTTTTTTATCTGTTTTATTCGACTCGTGATTTTGAATGCCAATCTTCTCTACCTTTTGACACCAGATAAATCTATTAACAAGATTTGAGTTTATTGTAAATTTACAATTGTCATCATTTATTCCATCTCAATCATTAACATAGGAACACTTTTAATTTCAATAGAGAAACTTTAAAATATCAGTACAACCAGTAATGATAGACATAATATAGCTAGGGAGTATTTTGTTCTTTTTGGTTAATATCATCAAGCATAGAACTGATCTTAAGTACACGACTCTTTATGAGGCCTATTCAGTTACATTTACTGCAATACTGGAAACCCTCATTCAGAAATCAAGACTGATAAATCTTATTTACACATCACCTGCGAAGTCCAATGATATTGTGGTTACACTTACATGTACAGGGCAGAGACTTGTATTAAGGGTCAGTAACATTATAAAAGCTACCGATGCTTCCAAAACGGGTTTTTGGGTTACATGACATAATCACTTGACAAACTGTAGGCATGTGCCTTTCCACCATTTTGCCTAATACCGAAAGTTTTGAAACACATAAATCAATACCTATGTGTAATACTACTAATTAGTCCACTGTGGCCAAAAAGACGTTGGTACACAACACTTTTACACAAATCAATAGGAGAACCTATCAAACTTCTTATACTCTTATTCTTAAAATAAACTTAATGGTCAAGTAACTCGTGATGGGGTTTTTCCTCTCAAAAAGACTGGAAACCATCTATCCTTGTATTGCATGAACTCAAACGTGACACAACATACGGTGTTAAGGTCATAAGAATCAAAGCTCTTATTAAAATCTTCCATAAATCAAATCTAATTTATATACATCTATCCCATCAAACTTGAAATTAAATTTTGTTCTCAATATACCCTCATTGTTAATTTTTAAAAGTCAAGACATGAAGCATACTTAAAAATGTGTCTGTGTATCCTCAATTGCAAGATCGATGGGACAGATGTACATCAATTACATTCGATTTATGGAAAATTTGAATAAAAAAAACTGAAAACAACACGTTTGATAATTGCTTGCGTCCGAAACGCTTTTCTGGATTTACCTTTATCAGGAACGCTCTACACAGCCAAATTTTGCTCACGTGAATTTCACGTGAATCTCATTTCACGTGAATTTCACGTGAACTTCACATGAATTTCACATGAATTTCACGTTAATTTCACGTGAAGTGATTTCACGTGAAATTCACGTTAAATTTTCACGTGAAATTATTTCACGTGAATTTCACGTAAAACATTTCATGTGAATTTCACGTGAAAAAAGATAAATGGTGTCTAAGTTAAAAAAAATAACCGAAAATCAAACATTTTGTCAACCTCTAATATCTTGTATTATATGTATCATATATTCCATGGAAATCTTAATTTAATTTGAAAAATTCTATTTTCACGTGAAATTCAAGTGAATATTTCACGTGAAATTCATGTGAGTATTTCACGTGAGTATTTCACGTGAAATTCACGTGAATATTTCACGTTAAATTCATGTGAATATTTCATGATATATTCACATGAAAAATTTCACGTTAAATTAACGTGAACAATTTCACATGAAATTAACATGAATCAAAACTCATGTGAAAATGTTATGTTTCATTTTATCTGAATTAAACTATGAATTCATAAGAGAAATTTAACTTTATTGAGTTAAATTTTTGTAACATGAGAAACAAATTCACCTGAATTTTGATATTATTCATTCCAATTTTCTTTTTGCAAAATTGAATCATTTCAAAACTGTTATTCTTTGTCTCTCAAGATTTACACATTTGGACATACAATCATTGTAAATGATAAATATTTATCTTTTTGTTAAGCATGAATTATCTCCCTTGATAGTGGGTTAGATGCAACTACAAAAACATGTTGGTTTTGAATTATATTTTCTATCACTGTTTATATTTATCTCTAGTAGAGTCATTAGGATGGAATTTTGTATACATGTGTATCTCTTATTTCAAATTCCTAGATGCCTATATTATATTGATGGACTAATTGATTTACTAGTAATATTTCTATAATTATTAAGTAGTAAATTTAATTACTTTCACACATCTTATGTCTTCTTTACTTTTATACTTTTAAAAAATGTGGGAGGTAACTCCAACTTATGAAATAGATTACTGTTACTGTAATAGATTCTTTACTTCCCATTATTGCAAAGAAAAAAAGGATAATATATATCATATATATATCATTAATTTCCAAACATGAGTTATCTCCCTTTTTTACTGTGCATAAAACTTTTCCTCAAACTTATAAGTCAAGAAAATTTGTGAGCATTGAATCGCACATAAGTTTAACATTAGGACATATATGAATAAAAACTAGTAAGAATACAGAAAAGAATTTTATATGTACTAAATTTTGTCAATAAATGTAAATTTGAATGTTTATCAATTTTTTAAGTATATTGAAAGTGCAGTATAAAATTTTTTGTATTGCTTTTTATAACATGACATCTATACAAGAAGCAAATTTTGTTTATAATCTTTAAAATTGAAAGATTGCATGATCAATTGTTGCACTGGGACATATTTTAAAATTACAAAACAATTTTACGTCCCTGTATTCTTAGATTAATGTTTTTATTCAGAAAAAATGAATGGTTACATCAAGGAATTGTATATTTAAATATACAATTCCTTGGTTACATTTACACTTTATTATTAAAAAAAACTTACATTCTTTAAGCTTTAATAAATGTGTGGTAAATGATTGCCAATTAGACAAGGCTTGCTCATTGAATTAAGGTTAAACATTTTACTTTTGTATAGATATATATATATATATTCTTTTACACAATGAAATCACAGTCATAATTGAAATTATATTTAATATATTTATTCTGATTTTATAAATATATATATTAAAGAGTTGTAAGGGTTTAATTAACTAACAGCTCCATGTGGAGGTGCTCCTATGTAAAGGATGCTTATTAACAAAATAATTTGTTATATGTTCCAAGGATTAGTATAGTAGGAATGGGGGAACTAGCAGGTACCTATTTTTCACTTTTCACATGGAGAAATACTTTGAACATCAGATCAGGACAATATCCGTGAATCTCTCGTCCGGAGTCGGGTTTTTTTAAAACGCTTGTAAGATACAGATTATGACGCGTCTTAAAGAGAAGAACGCCGTCAGCCGATTGTCAACAACAGAACTTGTTTCAGTTAATTTAACAAGACAAGCAATACCAATGAGCTATGAATCAATGAATACTCGAGGATGTACTACAGGTAACTCAAACAAATGATTTAATAGTGCAGGAATAAACAGAAATCTGCAATGACTGAATGAGAATGGTTTTCATCTTCGTTTTCGTTCGCTCCCAAATAATTTTTATACACGTTCGCCCCATAGGACCTAACGCATCTAATTTCAAATTCCAGTTGAATTGTAAGTTATTTTATTATTTGTATACAGTAACGTAGCTTGCATTCTGTTATTTACGAAGTCAAGGGGTCTTAAGCTATCGATTTTTTATCAATTTGAACAAACTAAAGTTAAACTACCAACTTATTAGTTCATTACCTGCTTATAATTTTTCAATGTTCATATGGATACTTGAATCTTTTAAGACGCATTCATGATTTAGTTTCTCATATCGAATTCTTTAAGTGTCGCAACTTCCCAGATAATGGCAGATTAAAAAATATTTATGAATAATGGAGATGGATATGTCAAATTCTGACTGAGTCTTATACAGTATAAATTTGTCACTTCTTTTTTTATTTGTGTATGATTCAAATCATACGTATTACTATCTTATCTATGATTAACTCAAAAGTTATATAGATAACAAACATTTGGCTGACTTGCAGTTATCACATACATGACACAAGACAATCACTGACAAGTTTCCGGACTTGCTAGCAGTAACTGAAAGCCAGATCAAATACAATGTACCTAATCTGTTGTACAAAATGTACACTCTAATACTGGTCACGTGGCTGTACCTCACTTTGAAATTAGATTTAACGTCATATCAGAAGCAACACAATTGACTTGAATTGTGTCAATTTTTTTTATTCCAGCATATTTAGATTACAGAAAACTACAAATGGTATGAATCAATAATGACAACAAAACGATACAGTATAAAAAAGAAGATGTGGAATGATTGCCAATGAGAATGCTACAGGTCACTGTACAGCATGGCCAACTATTATCCTCAGTGTAAGCCAGTACAAGTTATCGCGCATGATTTTAATTTCTTATCCGTCTGATCAGTCTTTTCTGTGTGTGATATCTTATCAAGACAACATGCTGAGTTTGTAAAGACAATGTTGACACTCGTTAATAATTTGACAACACTAAGTAAACAATATTATAACCATATGACATTGTAGCATGCTAGGTTCCGCATGAATACGAGTTGTATAAACTGACTTTATTTCCAAAAGATGAAATTCGATTTTACCGAATATCAAACATACAAAATAAAAAGTTGAAAAAGGACAAATACGAGATTATGATAACCAAACATATATACATGTATATATATCTATCATTAAATCGTTGGCTTGTTATAGTTTATAAAAGCACTTACATAAAATTAAAATTGTTCTTTAACAATTTCAAAAGCAAGAGGGTTGTAATTGTGAGGTTATATTATATTAGATATAATATTCTTGATTTCAGTAACATCATTTTTAGAGAAGTATGCAATGAGTTGACAATCAAAATATGGATAGATGTAATTCATGTAATAACAAAATACATAATCGAAAAATGATTCACTATAGCCATCAATAGAAATGTTCACACGATGTTGTTCGATTTTGATATATCTTAAACCTTTCTTTCAACGTAAATCCGAATATGAGACAATGTAGATTTTTATCTTGTTTTACATAAAGAAAGTCCCACAGAAAAAGTGTATACAATAATGTTCAGAGTATAATTTAAAAAAAGGGGGGGGGGAGTACCCTGCCCAGATAATAATATAACTGATATGTAAAGGAAAGTTTTAACCACAGATTTGAACTTGACAATTTTATCTGAAATTCACACCAGGTGACCAAATACATGTTGAAATTTGTGAACTTCACACGGATATCTTTAGAAAACATGCTAATCGAAACAACAGGGGTCGCAGGCATCTGTTTTCAAGTATAATTCTGAATTTTAACGTTTCCAATTATCTTATTCATTTGATAAATTAAAAATTTCAAATTCTGCAAATACATGTACAATATACATTTTTTTTTTTATAAATTTTGTAAATGTAAGAAGATGTGGTATGAGTGCCAATGAGACAGCTCTCCGTAAACTTTACATTAACAGAAAAATAATTAAAATAAGTTTCCTTTTTAATAAATATTTTACATAAATCATTAAATGTTCAATTGCAAAATTAAAATTTTTTTCATGATAGAATCTTTTGAAAGGACGGAGACAATTTAAAAATAATATTTATTTTGTTCAATGCGATTTATTTTTCTCAAAGTTAAGTGTATAAAAGGAGAATGTGCATCAAACAAGCAATAGACTAGTAAATTCACATGTACATGTATGTATCTAAAATTTTGTTTCTTAAACTGTTAAAATATTTTAGTTCAATTTATTTCAATTTTAAGCTATTGCCGTTTTGTAATCTTTAAATTAGCATTACTATATACAAATATTTTCGTATATAGTCCACACTGGAACATATGCTGCCCTTGTCTTATTCTTTTAAGACTTTGGCAATTGGTTTATCTTGGAGAATTTTTTTTTTTTTCTCATTTGAAACTTTTGTGCATTGAAATTTACAATTTATAAAGTAAACTTGAAAAGAAAGAGGCTATTAAACATTGTTAAACCGTCAAAGAAAAAAAAAACACAAACAACTCATGTCTACTGAGAATAACAGAAGTTATCACATTGTCATGTGTTAATTATTTATCCATGAATATTATATTTACCGGTTTGACTTAGATTATTTCTGGTCAACTTCAAAAAATGATCGCATCTTGATTTTTGAATAAAAAAGGCCCTGATTCAAAAAAAATTGTAAAATATGAAATTTATATCGTTGGATAGATTTAAAACCAGAGAATAAATATACATGCGAATGAAGCTGTTTCTAATAAAGATTTTATGTCAATTCATTAAAGAAAACCCATGTGCACACATTTTTGGTTTCGTATTGTATGAAGTACAATGTAATAGGTCGTGCACCCGGTGTTCTTTAATTGAAAAAGGCCCTAACTTCTGCAATCCTTATCAAAATACAAATTAGATCTGTAGAAAGCTTATAAATTGAACTTTCAAAATTGATGCCAATGAAAAAGAAATTTAATGATATTTACAGACAGCTAATCAAAATTTAAGATTTCCTTTAACAATCTATAGTAAATTTATCGATATCGATTGTGGTCAAATTTGACGCATGCGCAAAGCGGGTGCTGATAATAGTTGCGTATGGCCTTCAACAATGAGCAAAGCCCATACCACAAACCCAGCTATAAAAGGCCCCAAAATCACAAATGTAAAACATACAAACAAGAAAACTAATGGCATAATTAATGTATAAAAAATGAACGCTAAAAACAAATATATATGTAACAAAGCAACAAAGGACAACCACTGAATTAATATTACAGGCTCCTGACTTGGGACCGGCACATATATACAGAATGTGGCGGGGTTAAACATGTTAGTGGAATCCAAACCCTCGCCCTTATATATAGAATAGAATAGAATATTTTTATTCACCAAATTAGGGCCCCAGAAGGGCATATAGCAAACAAACAATATTATTATAAACAATAATATTTAGATATGTATACATTATGACAAGTTCACAGATCAAGTTCAATATATATTCTGTTCAGAAAAAATAACTTAAGTTGTTTTAATTTTGCAGAGCTACACTCACGCAAACAATCAGTTTTTCACTTTCATTTTTATACAATCGCAAAAAATTAAAAAATTTTGCGGTCGTATATTGGTATGAAGTTGGCGTCGTCGTCTTCGTCCGAAGACACATTGGTTTTCGCACAATAACTTTAGTTCAAGTGAATGGATCTCTATGAAATTTTACCATAAGGTTTGATACCACAAAAGGAAGGTTGGGATTGATTTTGGGGGTTATGGTACCAACAGTTAAGGAATTAGGGGCCAAAAATAAGCATTTTTGTAACTTCCAGACAATAACTTGTGTGTTAGTGTATGGATCTCTCTGACATTGTACCACAAGGTTTTCATATCACAAAGGGAATGCTGGGATTGATTTTGGGGGTAATTGCCTCAAAATTTTAGGCGAGTCCCCTGGGGTCACCCCCACCCCATTTTTTTTGAAAACTTGTAAAGGGTCAAGATCACCACCCCGAAACCATATATATTCTTGTATGGGACAATAAAACAAATCAAATGAAATCCATGGGGGTATAAGGCGAGTCCCTTTGGGTCACCCCCACCCCCCTCCTGTTTAAGAACTTGTAAACGGTCGAGCTTTTCATTATTAATAAGATAATACCACATTGAGGTCCAAAGGGTCCTAAATTAAACTTTTGTTTAATTTCATCAAAAATTGAATTCTTTGGTTCTTCGATATGCTGATTCTAACAATGTTTGAGTGTTAAATCATATCTAATTTTAGAGAACTTATATTAATTAGTCATCACTGGTTGTTGTTATTATATTATTGATTATAATTTTAAAAAAATGCATCATATCTTATTTTAGAGAACTATTTATCCAGTTTGAGTTATTTCCATTTGCACAGAAAATATTATGGATAAAATTAACCTGTGTTTCATTTCAACATAAATTAAATATATATATAGGGTTCTTTCAAATGCTGAATTTAAACTCTATTTAGATATTAGATTTTTAGGCCCAGTTTTCAAGTTGGTCCAAATCAGGGTCCAAAGGGTCCTAGATTAAACTTTTGTCTGATTTCATCAAAAATTGAATTCTTGGGGTTCTTTGATATGCTGATTCTAATATGTACTTAGATTTTGGATATTGGACCATAATAGGTATTTAAATGTCCAATTTCAAATATATCAGTTCTTTGACTACATTCATTTTGTGTCACAAACCTATGATGTGTCAAATATTCAATCACAATCCAAATTCAGAGCTGTTTTAAGTTTAAATGTAGTGTCCATACTTGCTCAACTGTTCAGGGTTCGACCTCTGCAGGAAAATCCGGTTTGCTGTCTCTCTGACAGCCTCTTGTTCAAATTAGTCTACATTAGGGTCCAAAGGGTCCAAAATGAAACTTAGTTTGATTTTAACGAAAATTGAATTCTTGGGGTTCTTTGATATGCTGAATCTAACCGTGTATGTATTTAGATTTTAGATATTGGACCATAATAGGTAAATTAAAAAATTTTAAGTTGTTTGACCACATTCATTCTGTGTCAGAAACCTATGCTGTGTCAAATATTTAATCACAATCCAAAGCTGTATCAAGCTTGAATGTTGTGTCCATACTTGCTCCAACTGTTCAGGGTTCGACCGCTGCGGTCGTATCAAGCTGCGCCCAGCAGAGCATTTTATTGTTATATATGCTTGAAGATATTGATCTGATAATTTTCATGATTATTGCATGGTATACATGTAGTTTTACCATGACAAGTTGCATATCAAGTTCAAATTTTGTTTCAGTTCAGATGATTTTTTTTTTTTATAGCAGAAACTGTTTAGGACAAATGTAGGAATTATGGTCCAAAACAAGCATTTTTCATGTTTCATGGCAATAAATTGTGTATAAGTGTAGGATAACTATAAAATTGTACTACTTAATAGGTCATTTGTAGGTTCCATACCTCAAAAGAAAGTTTGGATTAATTTTTGGGGTAACAGACTAAACCATGTAAACCATTCATGCCATTTAATAATTTGGGGCCAAAAAAAAAAGAAGGATTTTCTGGTTTCCAAACATTTAAGTCTTGAATAATATACATTGTACATCATTTGTATATGTTCATACACCTGAACTAATATATACATTTGTAGATAAAAGAAGATATGGTATAATTTCCCTTCACCCAAGATTAAATGACATACATGTAGAAGTTAACATAAACTACAGGTCACAGTTCATCCTTCAACAATGAGCAAATCCTATACAGTCTAAGGGGAAATTGTAAACAATCAATTTCAAATGGTTACAACTTGAAAACTAATTTAATAATGACAAGGGGTCTCCAGTTACTGTTGTAAGACTACAATGGGATGACCTGCTTTTAGTTTAAACTACTGGACCAAATTTAATAAAATCATTAAAAGGGTATCTAATACATGTAATACTATTTATTATGATTTTCAAAACAACAGTGGTAACAGGTGAGTGACACAGGCTCTTGAGAGCCTCTAGTTGATATTTGATAGTACAATTCTAAGTTTAATATAAATACATATAGCAAGAAATACATGTATATTATAAGCTAATTGTTTGCAAAACTCTTTGAATAGTATTGCGTCCACAAATGTACTGTTTTCTCCCTTTCAGCAGTATTACAAGGTATGGGCAGAGGAGTTGACTATTGATAATGACTGATACTGGAATTAATGAAGTAACCTACATGTAGTGTCCAATCTCTATGTGGAGTTTGCCTATCAGACAGTCCATTTTTACATGTACCAAAAAATGTACGTTGACAGCCAATGCTAAGTATTAATCTTAAACATATATTCAATGATTGTATGTGCATCTCTAATACATATATTTCGCTGTTGTGTGGCTTTATTTCTGATCAGAGACTGATAAAAATCAGATTATCCTTTATTTTAAGTTCAAATATTATGTACTAGTAACTACATGTACTCAAAGTCTTGCATTCATTTAACTAATAATGATGATGCAGCATCCAACAAAAAGTATATCTTTTTGACCTTCATTTTATGCCTCACTGATTGTGTATATGTATGAATTCTGTCAGATTGTGGTACTTAAAAAAAGTTTTGAGTGTTTTGCACATATGCTTTGTCATTGGACTTTAAATAAATTTGATTTCTGATAATGGCAGAGTGTTTTGAACATTGCTTCATAGAGATGATCAGATTACCTTTAATCAATATATATACAATGTACATGTACACTGCTACTGTAAAATAAAGTTTCCTAAATACTGCACTAATTTTAAAGTAACAAAATAGTACTGAATATTAAAAGTAGATTTCCAGTACTACATATGTTTGGTACAGAAATAGTACCTATGCAAAAGTAGCTGTGTATATAAATAGAATTTAATTGTTGCAGATTGATAATTTTTAGTAATTTGAAAATAAGGAGATGTGGTAGGATTGCCAATAAGAAAACTATCATGATCAGCCACGGTCAAAATGAAGGGGATGTAAGCAGTTTTAGGCCACTTTAAGACCTTCAACAATGAACAGAACAATACTGTTTACTCAGCTGTTAAAGATCTTGACAAAATGCGCAACAGTTCCATCTAGAAATTTAGTACTAGTCATTTTGCTAGTGACGTTCACTTATTGGTTAAAAGAAAAATTAATTGTTTTCTCTCTTGGTGAATATTTTTATGCCCCTGCCGTAGCGGTGGGGGCATTAAGTTTTACCCTTGACCGTCTGTACGTACGTCCCAAAATTGGTTTCCGTTCTCTAACTTGAGTTTGCCTCAACCAAATGTTTTGAAACTTATACACAATGCTTAGTACCAGAAAACACAGATCAAGTTTGAATTAATTTTGGTGGCGTCACTTTAACCGTTCTAGAGTTATGCCCCTTTATAAATGGAAAAATTGCAAAATTTTTAGTTTCCGTTCTCTTACTTAAGTTTGCCTCAACCAAAAGTTATGAAAATTATACACAATTCTTATTACCACAAAACACAGATCAAGTTTGAATTTTGGTGGCGTCACTCTAACCGTTCTAGAGTTATGCCCTTTAGAAATGGAAAAATTGCAAAAGTTTTAGTTTCCGTTCTCTAACTTAAGTTTGCCTCAACCAAATGTTATGAAACTTATACACAACCGTTCTAGAGTATTGCGTGTTTACAAATAGAAAAATTGCTGAATTTTTAGTTTCTGTTTTCTACTTAAATTAGCCTCAACCGAATGTTATGAGACTTACATACAATGCTTATTACCACAAAACTCAGATCAAGTTCAAATTTGGGTAGCATCACTTTTACCGTTCTTCAGTTATGTCCCTTTATAACTATATGATATGCAAGCAGGGGCATCATCTGTGTCCTCATGTGGACACTATCAACATTTATTCAAAACAATTGCCTGTGTGAATTTGACATATATCTAAATGAATTTTCAGTTGTATTGCCATTTTTTTATTTGGAAAACAGTTCATCAGCATGATCAGGTTCAGATCTTATATTTATATTAATCACTGGAATTTAAATTTTCAGAATTAGCTCCCCAGATGTAAGTGGAAGTGAAGTTATACATGTTATATGTTTCGATGAAATGAATGACTTGATTAGATATACATGTAGTGGAGACCCTATAGATACAGTACATGTAACTGGTATGTATTTGTTACAGTATTTGCTGTCAAAATTGTATAACAAAAATGCCGAATCCTGTGCAAATTTAAAAAGGAGTCCACGCAAACTGACAAAATAAAAAAACACTATCAATCAACAGATCAAGGGAAAAGTTAATCTGCTATATATACATGTATGGAATAGGCATGTAGTTAGATTTGTTTACCCCTTTTCAGTCCATGTAAATTTATGAGAATAGAATTTTATGTTCTGGATTTCCTTAGATTTCAATTCTTATTTCATATTAATATTCCCATGTGTATGCTTGACCAAGATTAAACAATAACTGCTATCATGAATTAGACCATTTTTGTCTTGTCTGCAACTGATTGTATGGTGTACATGTCTGTCTGGGAAGGGTTCATCTTACCATGACCTGATATTCATAGTTCATTAATCAATAATAAGTTTCATATTTTGGTCTGTTTGCAGAGGCGGAGTGCCAATAAAAACACAATTCTGGTCCCCTTACACATGCTACAGCACATGTAGTTATGCCCAGCAACAGTCGAGGGGGAATAATATCAATTTACCCCTGTCCGTCCGGATGAGGATACTTTGTTTGTCTGGCTATCTCCTCCTACAGTTTTGGAGGTACAACTTGTTAACATGGCAAAGTTCAACCATAATGAACCGCCACACCTCCGTTGCAGAGGTAATTAAATAATGTACAGTCTGCTAGATTATCAATTTTCAGATCATTTGGAGTTTTGATTTATACCCCTATGGAAGCTAATCACAAATTTCTTAACTGGAAAAGTATCAGGTAACCAGATGTTTCCAGACTGCATAGAGCCATAAACATACTGTGTTAGTATTGTAATTTAAATGGGGCTAAGACATGTAAGAAGGGGGCTTGAAAATGATGAGTTGTGTTTCTATAGGCACTAAGTATACTTATATATACAGGTAATGTGTAGTACACATACATGTACATGAATATGGTTTGTTTTCATAAGTAATTTATTATAAAATTTGACATGGTATGATTGCCAATGAGACAACTATCCACCAGAGTCAAAATGACTGAATATTGACAACTATAAATGATCATATGTACAGCTTTCAACAATGAGCAAAACTGATACAGCATAGCGAGCTACAAAATGTCCTGAAACAGGGTTGGCAAAAACCTGGGTTTTATGAGTATTGCCCAGCCCAGTGGGAATTACTGGGTTTTACTGGGTAAATCACCATCAAATCACCAATTGATGATGTCTGAGCTTAAAATACAAAACAGTTATCTCCTAATTATAAGTTTGGTAAATCATTGGAGATTAAATTGGTGTTATCTTTTTTGCTTGACTACAGAAACAAACATGCTGATTTTATTATATTACAGGAACTGTAGGAAGTATTCAAAGAGTCTGATTGCTAAGTATGCATTACAGGATTTTATCATTGGAGCAACATCTTAGGAGGAGAAGTGCAAATGTATGACGGAATCCTTAGGTACAAATAGCAATTATATGCAGAAGAGGACTCTTAAACATTATTAACAGACATGTAGTCAGAAATAAGAAGTAAATGGTTGTAAATTACAGAGAGCCTTTCAATATGGTACATTTGTATATCAGCTATATCTGTATATTTCTCAGAACTTTCTATTTTAGTTTATTAGTACAATGAGACATGAGGTATACATCAATCAGCCAGCAATATAACAACAAAAACACCTAAAAGGCATTAAGGTGCAGTCCTCAACAAAAGACAGGTGTCTAAAAGATATGCCATGATCTATTTAATTGACCAGAGGCTATAAAAAAAATTACAATATGAATCAAGAATAGCCATCAACACCAAATTCTCTGAATATTTTTTTTTTATTAAGACGAGATTTTTGACAACCACTGAAAAGATTTCTGGCTTTAAGCAGGTACATGAATATGTGGCGAGGTGAACTAGTTTTTTTTCTTCAAAACCTTCTTAAAGAGAATTGGCATCTTTTGCAAGTAGGTCTTTTCCATAATGTGATTGGTTTGTGTCAAAACTGATGACCACACAATATGACTTATACAAACATAATAAAAATCAACTCAAATGAAATATACATCAGTGCAATCAACTTCTATAAATGACCACAGTCCATAAATCATTTACAAAAAAGGATTGAGACTCAACACAACCAAAAAAGTTCTAGGAGTGAACTAAGGTTCCCTGGATATACTTTATATCCTGTGATGCATTTGCTTGCCTTCTTTGTTTAAGACCAAAAAATTTTGGAAACAAAGAAAGTAAAACAGAATGGAAGTATGAACACATGGTCCAGACCAAGAAGAATATTTTTCATGTTTATATATATATCAAAACAGAATTTGTATTAGATTAGAATTGACTTACATAAATAAGCTCAAATCCTGTGAAATTAGTGTGATTGAGGCTGAATTCACTTTAATTTCATTAAAAAAAAGAAGCTCGATTCATGTTAATTTCACGTGAAAAGTTCACGTGCATTTCACGTGAAGGCTCAATTCACGTGAATTTCACATGAAAAATTTCACGTGAATTTCACGAGAATCAGTATTTCACGTGAAAATCACGTGAGTTTAACGTGAAATTCACGTGAAATATTTCACGTGAATTACGCGTATAAGCTCGATTAACGTGAAATTCACGTGAATTTTTTCACGTGAAATTCACGTTAATTTCACATTAAATTCACGTGAACAAAATTTGCCTGTGTACACAAAGGTATTGATTTATGTGTTTCAAAACTTTCGATATTAGGCAAAGTGGTGGAAAGGCACATGCCTACAGTTTGTCAAGTGATTATGTCATGTAACCCAAAAACCCGTTTTGGAAGCATCGGTAGCTTTTATAATGTTACTAACCCTTAATACAAGTCTCTGCCCTGTACATGTAAGTGTAACCACAATATCATTGGACTTCGCAGGTGATGTGTAAATAAGATTTATCAGTCTTGATTTCTGAATGAGGGTTTCCAGTATTGCAGTAAATGTAACTGAATAGGCCTCATAAAGAGTCGTGTACTTAAGATCAGTTCTATGCATGATGTTATTAACCAAAAAGAACAAAATACTCCCTAGCTACATTATGTCTATTATTACTGGTTGTACTGATATTTTAAAGTTTCTCTATTGAAATTAAAAGTGTTCCTATGTTAATGATTGAGATGGAATAAATGATGACAATTGTAAATTTACAATAAACTCAAATCTTGTTAATAGATTTATCTGGTGTCAAAAGGTAGAGAAGATTGGCATTCAAAATCACGAGTCGAATAAAACAGATAAAAAACTGATCATAGATAACATGATTATAATTCAATACACAAGACGGGCGTTTTGTCTACACAGTTGGGCTCGAATCAAAACAGTTAGTACCCGTCGAGTTAGTTCAGAATAGATTCGATGAAAATTCAGTCGGAGGTGCAGCAATCGAAAAAGGGGGACGTGATAAAATGTTCATTAATTTAATAAGTGTTTGCATACTCTGCCCTGATGAATGTTTAACTCAATGTTGTGTGTAAACCTGATAATCAGACGTCACACTATCTTTTTGTTGTACGTGGTTAATTTTTTGGTTACAGGGCGTTTTATATTTCTGGGCTCCTTGGCCCTGTAACCTCAAATCTGTCGAACTTTTTGTGTTTCTGACTATCAAATATATTGGTCTCGAGGATTGCTAAAGATTATTCCAGAAACACGGTATGTACTAATTGACTCATATTCGTATCATACGTATTTTATATGTATTTTGCTTGACAACCTATTTGAGTACCTACATGTAGGTTGGAGTTTGGAGCTCTTTGATTGGAATACAAAAGATCGTCTTATCTGCCGTTTAAAATATAGAAAACAAGATATCGAGTACACTATTAAAAAACGAACAGCTAGCATGCCTTGCATATTATAACAAAGATCAATTCGTCAAGTCTGAGTATTTCAAAAAAGGTCAAGTTCTGAAACGTTTCAAAATGAAGCAGTATGTGTATACTTTCAAACTGAAACAATTCGTTATGATATCATAGATTAACAATGGCCATGTTTGTACTTTATATTTAAATATATTGATATTTAGAATTTGGTAACTCATGATGGATTGTATGATACAATCATTAAACATGACAACAAGAAAGTTTTACAGTTATTAAAATTTGTTGTCGGTCTCAACTCAGAGTGCAAAAATTTCTTCTTTAAATTCAAAATACTGAACCGAATTAAAAAATCAGACGTCACGATATCTAAAGGTGGAACATAATTGATTGTCTGCATGAGCGAGAACGAGCATAGTTGCAAGAAAAAGTTGAGAGGAAGAATTTGAAAGAATTTTTAGATTTTAGTTGCTAACTACGCGTCATTTACAAGTCAGAAATAAGGCAGTTGTTATCCATTCGTTTAATGTATTCGAGCTTTTAATTTTCCCATTTGATTAGGGACTTTCTGTTTTGATTTTTTCTCGGAGCTCGGTATTTTTGTTATTTTACTTTCTATATTCATTTTAGTGCATAAAACATTAGCATATTGTATATATACAAAATCCGTCAACCAAATATTCCTAAAAATGTTTAAACTGTGATGATTGTCACATAGCATTTTCGCTCGGACCGCCAACCACACTCGCCTTTTGCTTGCGGAAAACAAAGTGGACAAACATTCTTACAACTTTCGTAAATAATTCTATCTGAAACTGAATTACATTACTAAGAAAAAGGGAATAGTGACTTGAACATTTATAATACATTTATCTTCCCTGGCTACTCGTCCCGCCGTTCTCGACATCTGACGAATACAGAATCATTCTTACTTTTATTGTCTGCAATCTTAGATATATAAACTTTTTTATCTATTGTGTATAGATCTTGCTCATCGTCTATATAAACAATCTTTTACTGATATATTTAACTTTTTAAATAATTTTGTATTACAAATAAATCAAGTCGATGTCCGAAAAGAAGCTTGAACAATATCTTATAAGGAAAATACCTTAAGTCAAATCTGACAAAACTAGAAACCCAATAATTATATCTGACAGCAAAGGAAATTATTTAAAAGCACATGCTGAATCTGAATTCAAACACGATATTAACTGGCATTGCGATAGAGGCAGATCTACTCTGAGAGGATACACCTGGCTTGAATCCAAAATAGAAAATATTGTTGAGCGTCTTGACAGCGTACATTTCTACATCTGGTTAGGCACTTGCGATTTAATGGCCTACCAACGTCTATTTATTTCACTTGTTATACCAACGAAAAATATACATGATATATTAAAATCAATATTTGACATTCA